>NC_079911.1:4724963-4771935 GCF_024868665.1 Triplophysa rosa
TTTTATTTCGTATAGTCAGACTTTCATTCAATATATTCTAGTTTCATTCCGTAAATTCATAATTTCATTCGACTTTCATTCAATATATTCTAGTTTCATTCCGTATATTCAGACGTTTCATTCCATATCATACATTATTAGAAATCCTTTAATTTCCTGAATGGCGTGCCATTGTCACGGTCCCACCGTCTTGTTTATGAAATTCTAGTCGTGTGGTGGGATCGGGGCAGAGTCCTTAGGTTATGTGTGGAGAGAAACATATTGTTGTCCGTTTGACAATAATATACGTTCTCTCCAGTGTCTTGTCATTGCCCCATTCCTCTCGTTTCCTTGTCATCTTCCCCTGAGTGTTTAATTACCCACACCTGCCCAGTGTCATTATCCCTTGTTTGTCTTACCTATATATACCCTCATGTTTCTTTGTCCTGTGTTCGGTCATTGTGTTTGGTCGTGTGCTATGTGCTGTCTTGTTCTCGTCCAGCGTAGTATTTGCCTGTTCCTGTTGTATTGTGAGTCTAGTCAAGTAAGTCTTTTAGTGTTTAGTTATAGTTTGTCAAGTGTTTCTCAGTTTAGTCCAGTTTTAGTCAGTCTATGTTCTGTTTGAGTTGTTTCTTGTTTTCTTGATTTACCCCATCGTGGGTCTTTGTTTTGTGTTTATTTTCTGTTAAATAAAGCTTTCTGTTAACCCCTTCATCCCCGCTGCCTGCAACTGGGTTCTTTCACCACGGCGATGCACGGCGTCGTGGCGTCGTCCTCGCGGGCCGCCCAAGCCCACTTGCTGCTGGGGTTCCGTCAGGGGAGTTACGGGAACCGGGAGTTCGCCGGGGCATTCTCGACGGTGGCGAGGTCGTCTGAGTTTGGCGAGGCGGAGTTGAAGGCGATCTTCAACTGCTGCCTCACTCAGCGCCTCGTCCCGTCGGAGAAGAGGCTGCTGGCTCCCCTTGGGTTCGCGGACATGGTGAGGTTCGTGGCCAACCGGGACGGTCCCGAGGGTGAGGTTCCACTCGGAGCCCTCGCCCCACGGTCGACCGCTCCGGAGGGCCTCGTCCTGGCTGCCGCTGCCCGGGGGGGACTCAGTACCCTTCGGCTTGAGTTCCACAGTCCCCGGTTCTCCTGGCGGCGCCTGTGGCGAGTGGGTGAGGTGTGACCCGGGATGACGTCTGCGGTCTCCACCGACGCAGAACTCCCTCCAGTCCCCATGGTTCTGCCTAAGTTGGCTATGGATCCGGTGGTGCGGAGAAGGAGGGAGAGGCGCAGCGGAGGAGCGTCCACGCCGGTGCAGCCGGCGTCCAGTCCGGTGCAGCCGGCGTCCAGTCCGGTGATCCAGCCGGCGTCCAGTCCGGTGATCCAGCCGTCGTCCAGTCCGGTGATCCAGCCGGCGTCAAGCCCTTTCCAGCCGGCCTTCCAGCCGGCGTCAAGCCCTATCCAGCCGGCCCCTGGGAAACTGCCAGGGCCAAAGACTGTCCCCCCAGGACTTCTCCTAAGTTCCCCAGGACTTCGTGCCCTCGAGCGCAGCCGGGGACTGGGACTTCTCCCCACCTCCCTTTTGGACTGCCCCCTATGGGCCCTTGTTTGGTCCCACCCCCCCTCCCATGTTTGTTGTTTTTATTGTCTCACCCTAGTCCCTTTGTAATTTTGTCTTGTCTGCCTCTTATTCTGTTCTCCATGTTTTGTCTGGTCTTGTCTTTGTCTCAGTCTTCCTTGTCTTGTCCGTCTACCGCTTGGTGAGCACCTGGGGGTGCTCATTAAAGGGGGGGCTTCTGTCATGGCTCTGCTTCCTTAGTCATGTTTTTCTTGGTCCTGTAGCAGAGCCATGTCAAAGTCTTTGGTTATGTGTGGAGAGAAACATATTATTGTCCTTTTGACAATAATATGCGTTCTCTCCAGTGTCTTGTCATTGGCCCCGCCCCTCTCGTTTCCTGTATTGTCTCCCTCTTGTGTCTTATGTTCTACACCTGCCCTTGCTGATTATCCCTCGTTTGTCTTCCCTATATATACCCTCTTGTTTCTTTGTACTGGGCTCGTGTATTACGTTGTGTTTGCGTTGTGGTTGTGCTCATGTTTCTGTGTTACCCTGGTTCCTGTTCTGTGCCTTGTCCTTTATCCGTGAGCTGTGTTTTTAGTCTTTGTCACCCTGCCGTGTTCTTTCTTTGTAAGACGTTGTGTCGTGCCTTGTTTTGTTAGTTTGTTTTTGCCCCCCCGTGGGAAGTGTTTTGTTTCAGTTTTTTTATCTCAGTTTCGTTTTCCCCATTGTGGGTGTTTTTGTTTTGTGTTTTGTGTAAAATAAATATTATTTGTTAACCCCTTCACTGCTGCCTGTGCTTGGGTTCTTCCGTATTCCGTGATAGAATACACGAGCCACTACGAACCCAGTAGGCAGCATGGGCACGAGACGGTCCCACCAGGCTCGCCTCCTCTGCGGCATTCGTCAGGGGAACGATGACATCGAGGACTATCTGTATAGGTTCCTGGATGCCGCAGAGGAGGATGTCTTCGGGGAGGAGGAGGTGGCGGTGCTTTTTAACGCCAGTCTCCAGGACCCCCTGTCGCGGGCGGAGATGCGGTCGTTGAGACCGCTGGACTTCGATGTCGTGTGGTGGTACGTCATGAACCGACCGGAGTCCAGGGTCTCAACACGTCACTACCACCCATCTCCGCTGGCCGCCATACAGGAGGGTCAGACCCTGCAGATCGGGGTTTTAGGCATTGCCACACCGCTCTCCTCAACCCCTGCAGCCTCGCCACCAGTAAGCCTAGGTGGCAAGCGGGGGAGACGTGAGTCCTGGGGAACCACCTCCAAGGAGTCCCAGCCGGAGCCAGCCGTTCCGTATACCTCCTTCCATCACCCAAACCACCAGCCGGGTGGCTAGGCGGAAGAAGAAGAGGCAACGGCGGGCAGCGTGGACTCCTACCCGGCCAGTGCAGCCGGCGTCCAGTCCGGTGCAGCCGGCGTCTAGTCCGGTGCAGCCGGCGTCCAGTCCGGTGCAGCCGGCGTCCAGTCCGGTGATCCAGCCGGCCTTCCAGCCGGCGTCAAGCCATGTCCAGCCGGCCTTCCAGCCGGCGTCAAGCCATGTCCAGCCGGCCTTCCAGCCGGCGTCAAGCCATGTCCAGCCGGCCTTCCAGCCGGCGTCAAGCCATGTCCAGCCGGCCTTCCAGCCGGCGTCAAGCCATGTCCAGCCGGCCTTCCAGCCGGCGTCAAGCCATGTCCAGCCGGCCTTCCAGCCGGCGTCAAGCCATGTCCAGCCGGCCTTCCAGCCGGCGTCAAGCCATGTCCAGCCGGCCTTCCAGCCGGCGTCAAGCCATGTCCAGCCGGCCTTCCAGCCGGCGTCAAGCCATGTCCAGCCGGCCTTCCAGCCGGCGTCAAGCCATGTCCAGCCGGCCTTCCAGCCGGCGTCAAGCCATGTCCAGCCGGCCTTCCAGCCGGCGTCAAGCCATGTCCAGCCGGCCTTCCAGCCGGCGTCAAGCCATGTCCAGCCGGCCTTCCAGCCGGCGTCAAGCCATGTCCAGCCGGCCTTCCAGCCGGCGTCAAGCCATGTCCAGCCGGCCTTCCAGCCGGCGTCAAGCCATGTCCAGCCGGCCTTCCAGCCGGCGTCAAGCCATGTCCAGCCGGCCTTCCAGCCGGCGTCAAGCCATGTCCAGCCGGCCTTCCAGCCGGCGTCAAGCCATGTCCAGCCGGCCTTCCAGCCGGCGTCAAGCCATGTCCAGCCGGCCTTCCAGCCGGCGTCAAGCCATGTCCAGCCGGCCTTCCAGCCGGCGTCAAGCCATGTCCAGCCGGCCTTCCAGCCGGCGTCAAGCCATGTCCAGCCGGCCTTCCAGCCGGCGTCAAGCCATGTCCAGCCGGCCTTCCAGCCGGCGTCAAGCCATGTCCAGCCGGCCTTCCAGCCGGCGTCAAGCCATGTCCAGCCGGCCTTCCAGCCGGCGTCAAGCCATGTCCAGCCGGCCTTCCAGCCGGCGTCAAGCCATGTCCAGCCGGCCTTCCAGCCGGCGTCAAGCCATGTCCAGCCGGCCTTCCAGCCGGCGTCAAGCCATGTCCAGCCGGCCTTCCAGCCGGCGTCAAGCCATGTCCAGCCGGCCTTCCAGCCGGCGTCAAGCCATGTCCAGCCGGCCTTCCAGCCGGCGTCAAGCCATGTCCAGCCGGCCTTCCAGCCGGCGTCAAGCCATGTCCAGCCGGCCTTCCAGCCGGCGTCAAGCCATGTCCAGCCGGCCTTCCAGCCGGCGTCAAGCCATGTCCAGCCGGCCTTCCAGCCGGCGTCAAGCCATGTCCAGCCGGCCTTCCAGCCGGCGTCAAGCCATGTCCAGCCGGCCTTCCAGCCGGCGTCAAGCCATGTCCAGCCGGCCTTCCAGCCGGCGTCAAGCCATGTCCAGCCGGCCTTCCAGCCGGCGTCAAGCCATGTCCAGCCGGCCTTCCAGCCGGCGTCAAGCCATGTCCAGCCGGCCTTCCAGCCGGCGTCAAGCCATGTCCAGCCGGCCTTCCAGCCGGCGTCAAGCCATGTCCAGCCGGCCTTCCAGCCGGCGTCAAGCCATGTCCAGCCGGCCTTCCAGCCGGCGTCAAGCCATGTCCAGCCGGCCTTCCAGCCGGCGTCAAGCCATGTCCAGCCGGCCTTCCAGCCGGCGTCAAGCCATGTCCAGCCGGCCTTCCAGCCGGCGTCAAGCCATGTCCAGCCGGCCTTCCAGCCGGCGTCAAGCCATGTCCAGCCGGCCTTCCAGCCGGCGTCAAGCCATGTCCAGCCGGCCTTCCAGCCGGCGTCAAGCCATGTCCAGCCGGCCTTCCAGCCGGCGTCAAGCCATGTCCAGCCGGCCTTCCAGCCGGCGTCAAGCCATGTCCAGCCGGCCTTCCAGCCGGCGTCAAGCCATGTCCAGCCGGCCTTCCAGCCGGCGTCAAGCCATGTCCAGCCGGCCTTCCAGCCGGCGTCAAGCCATGTCCAGCCGGCCTTCCAGCCGGCGTCAAGCCATGTCCAGCCGGCCTTCCAGCCGGCGTCAAGCCATGTCCAGCCGGCCTTCCAGCCGGCGTCAAGCCATGTCCAGCCGGCCTTCCAGCCGGCGTCAAGCCATGTCCAGCCGGCCTTCCAGCCGGCGTCAAGCCATGTCCAGCCGGCCTTCCAGCCGGCGTCAAGCCATGTCCAGCCGGCCTTCCAGCCGGCGTCAAGCCATGTCCAGCCGGCCTTCCAGCCGGCGTCAAGCCATGTCCAGCCGGCCTTCCAGCCGGCGTCAAGCCATGTCCAGCCGGCCTTCCAGCCGGCGTCAAGCCATGTCCAGCCGGCCTTCCAGCCGGCGTCAAGCCATGTCCAGCCGGCCTTCCAGCCGGCGTCAAGCCATGTCCAGCCGGCCTTCCAGCCGGCGTCAAGCCATGTCCAGCCGGCCTTCCAGCCGGCGTCAAGCCATGTCCAGCCGGCCTTCCAGCCGGCGTCAAGCCATGTCCAGCCGGCCTTCCAGCCGGCGTCAAGCCATGTCCAGCCGGCCTTCCAGCCGGCGTCAAGCCATGTCCAGCCGGCCTTCCAGCCGGCGTCAAGCCATGTCCAGCCGGCCTTCCAGCCGGCGTCAAGCCATGTCCAGCCGGCCTTCCAGCCGGCGTCAAGCCATGTCCAGCCGGCCTTCCAGCCGGCGTCAAGCCATGTCCAGCNATGTTACAGTATAGTACACACCTTTTTTTGTTAGGACTACACCACTGCTACTTGCACAACTAGGCTAAATAAACTGATATATATATATATATATATTATGGGGGCCAAACAGGAAATAATTATATAAAATCTGAATATACAATTAGAAATACTGAATATATAAATGTAACTCCGATTATATGGTTATAAATCTGAATATATAAATGTAAAGTCTGAATATATAGTTATAAGTCTGAATATAAAAATGTATATCTGAATATATATTTATACGTTTGAATATATATATAATTATTTCCTGTTTGGCCTCCGACTATATGTATATATTAACCGATAACTAATTTCTTTGTACATTATAACAGGGTGTTTAAGTTGCCCCCTTACTACTGTCTGCCTGTCTCGTGTTAATTTAGTTGAGGACCCAATAACTTTCCTGTCGGGCTCTACGACAAAAATATAGCACTTATAACTGAGTATTTTCCTATTTACTCTACCCCCTTCTGTGTTAATTTTCTGTCTACCTGGCCGTCCCACCCCCAGTCTGCTAGAGAAAAGGGAGAAAAAAATAGTCTCTGGGAATAGTTGTTTCCAGATGTGTCCTCCATCTTGGGTCTGCTGTGAATTGCTTTGCAGACAACTACACAGACAGAAAAGTGCAGAGCTAAGAAATATGATCTGATCATTACAAATCAGAACTATTACGAATCATACTGAATGAGTGACTAAAAAAGAACATAAAGATAAAATTGTGTGAAATTGTTACTGACTTACAGACCTGTTTACCACCCTGTATAGCTTACCACCTTATACATATAGATCCTATAAATACACAGAAAGCAACCCCCAGCCAGTATTTTTTTTAAATCCTGCAAGCCGTAAACTCCCTACCCCTCTCATTTCCTGTGATAAAGCATAAATAAGTCCAAACTCTTACAAAACTCACTATTGTGAGGGTATTAGACTGTGCAAGAACCACGCAACTATACAGATTGTAAAGTATCCACAAAAGCCACATCCTTTACCACACTTGACTGTTGTCCTTAGCAATGAGGAGAGTGGTTTCAGGTTCATAGATTGTTTCAAAGGTCACTCTGAAAGGACATTATGTAGAATCGTTTATTTTTTTAAGGAAAAACTGAGGCAAACTTTTTAGTACTTTGGTTTCAGACTGAATGAACCACTGTGCAAATGCTATTTTTATAACACTATATGATATGTTTTATCAACATTTACAGAAGTGCAAATATACATTTAGTTTCAGAAAATAGTAATGATACACAGCATATATGCATGTTATGGGCAAATACTTTAATAAGCAGAGACAACTGAAACTAAGCCATTGTAGATTGATTCCCTTAAGAGCATTCAAAATATTTCTCCTTGTTGGACTTTCCCAACTAACCTGACATGGCAGTTGACTCAACCAACAGCCAAAGTTTGGGATTTCTAATGTTTTTTTTTTCAGTGCTGTATTTTGATTAATGTGTTTTACACAACATACAATGGCTTAGACAGTAGTCAACTACAAAAAGCTGATGACTTCCCATTTTGTGGTTTCCTTTTACCATAAATGATTGAAAATGTGTACAAGTGATATATTGGTGTGGTCCTCATAATGTGTAATTTGCTGCAACTGAAAGCAGCAACAGGTTGTCTCTTTTGTTGGAATCTTGGATCTATTACCATTTTTCTTTATCTCAATGGGAGCTGCTCAGGCAGTGCATGATCCCAAAGATGGGGAAAATATATTACATCCATTTCTCACCTTTGAAAGGGTGCTGTTGAATCCTAATACTATTCGAAATATAATTTGAAATATATACAAAAACCTTCCAATTAATGTAAGTTTATTTGTGTGTGATCTTGTTAATAAAATGAATATATAAGCAATCGGTAATATACTATAAATTATACAGTCTATAGAAAAACTACATTTGCTCTTCACAAGGAGATACTATCTGCCTTTTGCTGACAAACAGATAACAGAGGAGCGCATAGAAGTTTAAGGGGTTTTATAGGTCTTGTGGGTGGATGATGTGGATCTGTCTGCCTGATGGGAAAAAAACACTGAAACCTTGAAAGTAAAATAGAAAATCTGTTCAGCATGAGAGTCAAAACAGCAAACACACACGCATTCAAATGTGTCTGTCCTGTGATGTGGTACAGACGTCACCAGCAGTCTCGCTGTGCGGCCTTTAACCAGAAGTCATAAAAACCCACATGCTGTCCTGTCTTTAAACTAAAATACTTGATCATCTAATATTTATCTTAAACTTAGCAGATCTCTAAACAAATTCATTTAAAAGTTGAAGCGCACATGGCCACATTGCACATGCACATATTTGTATGGTCAAGTTTTAGTTCTTGCTGTGTTTAAACAACTAATTTTGTATTTACAGGCGAGGCAGGAAGTGCTGGTAGGACATACAGTATCTAAAGCTGCGTTCCAGACAAAGTCAGAGGTGGGAATACATGGGTAGGCATTACCTGATGAACAACCATTTCTTTTAAAAACAATACATAAAGTATGTACTAATCTTAACATTAAAGGAGGGGGGGCGTAAATGCTATTTCATGCATTCTGACTTCCTTACACTGTTAAACGTGCTGGCATCTCATGGTTAACATGGTCAGCTGGTCAAAAAACGAATTGGCTGTATGACGTAGTATTTCTGTGCTCGATACACTCCGGTTGGTATAGGTTTCGGAAACATGAATTTCCATTACGTAACAAGTTTTCTTAGTCCTTTATTAGACAATTCTCCCGGGAAAAGCACATCGCCCAAGCACAGGCCAATCACTGTGTTTCATTCGGGTTATAGAAGTTCAGCTGTGCAGGTGTGTTTGTTTGTTCACGGCATTTCGGTGATGAATGTTATATAAACGTGGATATAATGCTGGATTTGCAGATCGCATGAAGAGGGAGCTGTCCCAGTGCTAAAAGATGCTGGTCATGAACCGCACGTGGTAATTGAAACTAAGTCAAATGTCTGTGTTTTGATGGCAATCGGCGCATGCGTACATAATGTAAACAACACGAACGTATAGTGAATCAACAGTTATGCAGGGATAATGTGGTGTTATATTGTGTGTTCGTGCTTTAGTTCCGCCCACTGCATGCCTCCAGGAGCTCGACTATTTCGAAAATAATCGTACAGCTGTATGTCTTTGTCTTTTTTAAATGTGATCAAACTAAAGACTTTTCAAAGATGAAGTATGCATACTGCTCTATAGGTAATCGAGATTAAAATTGACAGAAACTGGGTGTGTTACTTCCTCTTTAAATGTTTACATAATTTTCCTGCGATTCTTATAAAGTTGATTGATCTGGCTTTGAGTGGCATTCTGGGGGTTAGTAAGTGGAAGAATTCCAAGTTGTCTGGAACACACCACAATTTTTTTAAGACTTTTTCAACAGCCACTGAGCTTAAGTTACAGCTAGGGAATGACTTTAATGACGGTTACACCAAGTCCACAGTCAGCCAATTTCAGTGTTGGTGAGCCTACATTAGTGGTGTTGTCCATTGGCTGTAGTCTCTGACTGATTGTGATCAAGCGCAACGTTTTCGCCTAGACACAGTGCAGAGAAACTACAATTGGCTTTCATTGCCATTTGCCCTTTTATGTCGTGTTTTTGCAGATACTTTTTTTCACAGCTAAATGCATAATTGTAAATGATGTTAACATACTTAAGCCACTTTGGTGGGAAAAAAAACATTTTTAAGTTTCATTGTAAGAGGTCTATTAATGATTTAAAAGTTTATAAATAAACTTTAAATAAACCCTTGACTACATTTATATGGTTTGCCATTCGCTGACAATGATGATATCATCATAACAGTTGTCATTGCAGTTACATAATGACAATTCTTCAGTGTAATTTAAATATAAGCATAATTTTGTGTAAAGCAAAATTTTAGTACAATTAAAAGTATTCATAAATGCCATGATACAACTTTCACTTCCATTATTTTTTTTAATAAGTGTTTAAGTGTTGCCAGCATGCATATAATACATTCGTAGTTATGCAATGTCAAGCATTCTAGATTGGCAGTCACTGATTCTTCACAATTCCACTATATATGATTCATCAAAATAATACAAAATTGGAATATTCAAAGATATGAAAAAATGACAATGGCACCATCCAGACTGGCCAGGAAAGATTCTGGACAAATAATTACTACTCAATTGGAAGAAATAAACACTAGAGCAGATGGAAGCTGAAAAACAGTTTCCACTAAGTGGGCTATAAACCCATCCAAAAGCTTCAGGACAAAGTTCGGCAATAGTTCATGTTGAGTAAAGGAATAGCCTACTATTGGTGTCTTTGGAAATCTTCTGCTTCATCAGTCTAGAGACTTTAGTTTAACATTTAGTCTATTGAACTGCATATTTTGTCATTAAACAGGTATTTTTTCCACTATCTATGTAGGGTAAATATACCTTAATTTTGCTCCTGATTGTCTTGATTTACTTCACTGCTAAACATGCAAGTAAATTACTCCATTCAAATCAATCTTATAAGCATCTGGAAGACAATTATTTTTAATGAGTGTTAGGAAGTAGACTGGTAACTATGTGATGTGGCGTAAACAAAGCTGGGAAAAAATAATCCAATGAGCAGTATAAACAGTAAAACAATATGAGAACTAGCATGAGAGTGAAGGCAATGGAGCTCACATGACCCATCTCCTGTGAGATACTGTAGCCTTGCGTCATTAAGATAGCGGAAATGTTAATGTTGCTGTTAGCAATTACTGCTCTCAGAAACAAATAAAGAGAAAGCGTATAGTATCATTACCTGTTAACTGAATGAATTGTGATTGGTCTATCATATTTATTTGACCATTTTAAGTTTGTAGCCATAAACGAGGTGTCTTACTGATCACAGGTCCAGTATGGCCTGCCACAGGGCTCAGTGCTAGCACCTTTGCTATTCATTCTATACATACTACCCCTCGGAGCTATAACTAAAAGACATGGAGTTAGCTAATAGCTTTCACTGTTATGCTGATGATACTCAGCTCTATATCTCCCCAAGGCTACATGAAGCAAATAATTTTACTAGAATGGTGGAATGTATAATAGATATAAAAACAGGTTTAGGGTGTTATACATAAATATTGCCTCTAACTTATTAATAAGACTAAATTGTAAAATAACTATTTTTTCCAGGAATGGTAATTGTGCAATCCATGATATTATTGCAAACTCTCTTTTGCCTTGTTGATAATGTATCAAAATTCAAATAATTTCTCGCTCATCTTTTGTAAGACTTGCAATAATACTATTGAAATTGTACATATGTATATAGAAACTTGTCTATATCTGTATGTTTCTGTATACCTTCTCTATTTTATATTGCTTTTAACGTTATTCTGTGTGTGTTCAGCATATGTTCTCTTTGTGATTTTTATTCTGTTAAATCATTTGAATCAAGCTGTAAATGACTAATTTATACTTGAATAAGTGTTTTTTTTTAAGTGGAAGTTAACGGGGCCAGTGTTGTTCAGTTACCATCAATCTCTAGAACAGTGGTTCTCTCGTGGTACTTGAAGAGACCCCTGGTGGTACGTGACACAACAGGAAAATTAAAAACTCTATATATGAATTTACATTTTGTGTTTTAAATACAATTTAAAATGTTTAATACATGATAGATAAATACGGAATACATCTCAGTGTCACGATCCCAGTCCATGTTTCCCCTGTATTGGTGAACTTTTCTGTCACTTCCTGTTCTGTGCCATGTTTTGTAGTCCTTTGTAGTTTTTAGTGTTAATTAGTTCCTCCAGGTGTATCTTGTTAGTTTCTATGTATTTAAGCCCTAGTGTTTCCTTTGTTTGGGGTCGGTCTTTGTATCATGCTTTGTTTCTGTGCCTCCTTCGGTCTGTGGATTACATTGGATTGTCTTTGTCTTTGTTTATTTCATTAAAATCAAAACTGCACTTGGATCTACTCTCTGCCTAGTTCCTCTGACGTTACACTCAGCCTATGTGCAATTTTAATATAGCTGTTTAATATATATGAATTATTGTTTATTGATCTTTGGTCGATGTAACTCAGGTGCGTGATAGACAGCTCAAACACAGAGCAGGAGCAGACAGACACTTTTGAGTCTCTTATTCTCTCTCTTCCGATGAGCTGCTTGAAATTAAGCTTCTTATGTATTTCTGCACTTGAACCGCTGTTTAAAGCTGTTGTTATTGCTGTAAAGCGCTAATAAAGCGCTAATTCAACAAATACGCATCTGCATCTACTCGAGGTTAAATCAATGAAGCGAGCATTGTGATTAGTTTTGATGTGCCACTTTGATAAAAGCCGCTGCAGTAAAGTGTAAGCCTGTTTGTTATATACAGCTGTTCTCTTGTTGTTTAAGTATACATATATATATATATCTTCTGTGTTAAATAGGCCTATTCTTTCCACATTGTTTGTCTTTAATATGGGTTTGTAGTCTTTCTGCAAGTCCCCTCAAAGTTAATAAATTGGTAAATAAAAAAGTGTTTGTATTATTAATAATTAGAATTGGAGGACAAGATGTAAAGATAAAGAGTCACAGCTCTACTATAAATTTGAGTCTTTATTTGTGTGTTTTCTATGGCGGTCATTAAGTGGTACTTGGAGCAACTTATTTTATTAAAGTGTGAAGTGTGAAAGTGACCTATTAGTCAGATATGGTGACCCATACCCGAAATGTGACCTCTGCATTTAACCCATCCAGAGAGTAGTGAACACACGCACAGCAAGTGGTGAACACACGTACAGGTGATACTTGATCTGAAAAGTATGCTGTAGAATATCTTATTTTGTGTTTTGCAACCAAAATCTACTTTCCTTTGTTGTTTCTCAACAAAACTGCATGCTCTGTGGTGCCAGTCCTGAGTTGGCCAATGTTTGGGAGGTGTCTCTTGTCCACCTTCCAACCATCTGATGTCAAGCTAAAAAACTCCACACAAACAAATGGATGGAAGACCAGTTTTACACCACAACCCTTCATTTGTCTCGTTTGCCATCCCAGTCTATAATCCATGTCTCACTGTATTTATGGATTCCATGTGATCTGTCCAAGATGTCTATATTCAAACTGTCAATATTCAGAATGATTGTAGACAATATGGTGTGTCAGATTTGGTTAAGCTACTTACTCAAAATAAAGAAGGTGACAGTGATAATATAAAATGTTTCATGTTAGACACTGAAGAGACACAATATGTCAATCCAATGACCTGCTAAGGAAAAATATTAAGGGAGTTTATTTTTTATTTATAAAGGCCTGTTCATAAAGTGTTTTTGTAATGTTTTATGTATTTGTGTATACTATCTGCTGGGGGGAGGGTGTCATGGCTCTGCTTCATTTAGTCATGTTTTTCTTGGTCCTGTGGCAGAGCCATGACAAAGCCTTAGGTTTTATGTGAGAAAACCATGAGTTGTTTGTTTTTTACTTCTCATGTGTTTTCTCGTGTCTTGTCTTTGGCCCCCGCCCCTCTCGTCTCATGTATTGCTTTCCTCACGTGTCTCATGTTCCTCACCTGCCCTGTGTAATTATCCCTCGTTTGTCTTGCCTATTTAATGCCGTCTTGTTTCATTGTCTTGTGCTCGTGTATTTCGTTCCATGTGTGCTTGTGCCCGTGTATTTCGTTCCATGTGTGCTTGTATCCGTGTATTTCGTTCCATGTGTGCTTGTGCCCGTGTATTTCGTTCCATGTGTGCTTGTGCCTTGTTCATGCTGTTCCTACCCAGTCTCGTGTCTTGCTTCTGTTCCTGCTCCCCGTCTAGTGTTGGTATTTGTTTATATTATTCTTGTTTTTTTAACTTGTTTTGTCTTGCCCCCTCGTGGGAAGTTTTTGTTTTACTGTAGTATTCTCAGTTCAGTTTTTCCCCATTGTGGGTGTTTTAGTTTCTGTTTTTGTTCTTTGTTTATAATAAAGTGTCTTGTTAACCCCTTCACGCCTGCCTGCAATTGGGTTCTCTTTCACGCCAGTCCGTGACAGAATACACAAGCCACTATTGAACCCAGCAGGCAAAATGGAGGCAAGGCGATCCAGGCAGGCTCATCTCCTCTGCGGTCTGCGACAGGGCTACTCCGACGTCTTGGAGTTTGCCGATCGATTCTTCGAGACCGCAGGGGAGATGGTCCATGATGAGAAGGAACGGATGGCTATGTTCAACGGCGGTCTGAACGTACCGCTGTCACGGGCAGAAATGAGGATGCTGAGACCGCTGGGCTTCACGGACATGATCGGGTATGCCAAGAATCGGCCGGAGCCCAGGGTCTCAGTCAAGCCCAGTCTTTCTTCCCCGCTGGTCACGATCCCTGAGGGTGGTTCCCTGTGGATCGGGGTTGTGGGCATCGCCACGCCATCCTCCTCACCCTCGGCAGCTTCTCCACCGTCCACCAGCCTCGTTGGCAAGCGGCGGAGGCGAGCGTCCTGGGGATCCACCTCCGAGGAGTCCCAGCCGGAGCCAGCCGTGCCTTATACCTCCTTCCATCACCTGACCACCAGCCGGGTGGCTCGGCAGAAGAAGAGGCAGCGGCAGGCAGCGTGGACTCCAACCCAGCTGGTGCAGCCGGCGTCCAGTCCGGTGCAGCCGGCGTCCAGTCCGGTGTCCAGTCTTGTGTCCAGCCCGATGTCCAGTCCTGTGTCCAGTCCGATGTCCAGTCCTGTGTCCCGTCCGGTGCAGCCGGCGTCCCGTCCAGCTATCCAGCCGGCGTCCCGTCCGGCGATCCGATCCAGCCGGCGTCCCAGCCAGCGATCCAGCCGGCCTTCCAGCCGGCGTCAAGCCCTGTCCAGCCGGCCTTCCAGCCTGTTTTTGTTTTACTGTAGTAGTCTCAGTTCAGTTTTTCCCCATTGTGGGTGTTTTAGTTTCTGTTTTTGTTCTTTGTTTATAATAAAGTGTCTTGTTAACCCCTTCATGCCTGCCTGCAATTGGGTTCTCTTTCACGCCAGTCCGTGACAGAGGGTGGATGTTGGAGATGAGGGTTTAATGTCTATTGCTTCATAAAAGGCTAAAGAAGGAAAATGTAATGAGCCATACCTTGAATTTATTGTAGTACTCCTTCAAAAATAAACAAACAAACAATAAAAAAACACCCACGCTACAACTATAACAACAAAGATACAGAAGAATAATACCATTGAAAACACATATTTGAAAATTATAAAGACACTGTCAACCAATAAGAATCCATTTGAATGTACATAGCATTTCTTGTTTTCATTCTTCAAAGTTTACTATACCAGCAAACACAAAGCACTACAGAGAAAACTGATTGCTTATCTAATCTAGTGTTAAATTATAAGATAAAGCTAAATGAGAGGGAAATGAACTTTAGGTCAAGAGAACAGATCAGAACTCCAGTCAGAAGGTTTATGTGGAGGTCAGTTTTAGCACAGAATGAGCTTCATTCAGTGATCCCAGCCCCCTGTAACACTTCACACTCTATACCAGTCCACAGATGTTTGACCGTCTGCTCTTTCACTGATATATGTATTAGCGGCTGGGTGTTAAGTGTAAAGCTTTGATGTCAAAACAATACCTGAAGTGCTGAAAGAGCTCCTTATACTGCCTACTGACAATGTCAACAAGAAGAACAAATGGCAATGTAGTTAACAGACGCTAAATTAGTTAACATCTTATAATAGAACACCAGTAATGATATAATACTCAACTCAACTCAACTTTATTTATATAGCGCTTTTACAATTTTCATTGTTACAAAGCAGCTGTACATGAGACACATTGACTACAAGCAAAACAATCAAAGTTGTACCTGCAAAAACAAGAAAAGGTTGAAAACACAGAAGACAGACACACCCACACACAAAACACTCCACACACACAACACGCACACGCACCAACACACACAGACACACAGACACACACACACACACACACACACACACACACACGTACGTACACAGACAAGTACGCACACACACACACGCTCAGTGAGAGCACACATTTAGGATAAAGGAGAGAGAAGCACAGGTCAAATATAACAGATAATAAATTCCTATATGCAATATTAATTAAGTAAAACTTTAAAATTCTAAAGCAGCCCCCCCGGTCAGGCAGATAGTGCAAAAACAGTATGCAAACGGTGGCGAGGAACCCAAAACTCTAATCGAGAAAAAAAACCTCAGGAGAACCCAGGCCCAACCAGGGGATTCCAGTTCCCCTCTGGCAAAAGCTGCTGCCTCTGCACAAGCTCCAGAGAGCTTGCACAACAAGGCTAAATAAAATAAATAAACTTAATAATAAAATAAATTATAGTTTAAGATTATCATTAATAATCTAATAGCATTTGAAATTTTGTGGTGAAGACATGTCAAGAGACCGCGTCCTTCTTTATCCAGCTCTATCATCTCAGCTCTTGTCAGGTCCCCACTTCCCATTCTCCGCTCTACCATCAGGTCAGGCCATGAACTGCATCCTGCTCGCTGTGGTAACCTTGGAACAATGAGACAAGACTGGCTGAGAGTAGAGTACTGTTCTGTACTCTTTGATGCAACAAGTACATCAGTTGTGTTTTTGGTTCCGGTTGATCTAACTAATGCAGCCTAAACCCTCTGAAGATTTATATTATGGAAGAGTAGTGTATGCAAGATTAAAAAGATGCGTCTTTAGTCTAGATTTAAACTGACAGAGTGTGTCTGCCTCCCGGACAGTGCAGGGAAGACTATTCCAAAGTTTAGGCGCTAGATAGGAAAAGGATCTACCACCTGCACTTGATTTTGAAATTCTAGGTATTACCAACTGACAGGACGCCTGAGAGCGTAATGCACGTGAAGGACTGTAATACAAAAGGAGTTCATTCAAGTACTGAGGAGCTAAACCATGTAAGGCTTTATAGGTAATAAGCAAGATTTTAAAGTTAACGCGATGCTTTATAGGTAACCAGTGCAAGGTTGACAGAACCGGGCTAATATGTTCATACTTTTTTGTACGTGTAAGAACTCGAGCTGCCGCGTTTTGGACCAATTGGAGTTTTTGTAATAAGCCTGCAGGGCAACCACCTAACAGTGCATTACAGTAGTCTAGTCTTGATGTCATGAATGCATGAATTAACTTCTCTGCATCTGACATTGACAGCATATGACGTAGTTTAGATATATTCTTAAGATGGAAAAACGCAATTTTACAGGTGTTGGCGACGTGGCTCTCAAATGACAGATTACTATCGAATAGAACGCCAAGATTCTTTGCTGACGACGAGGGTTTTATGGAACATCCGTCAATAGTTAAACAGTATTCTTGGTTGTTACTTATAGCAGTTTTCGGTCCAATAAGTAACACTTCCGTTTTGTCCGAGTTCAGTAATAAAAAGTTGTTACTCATCCAGTTTTTTATATCGACTATGCATTCCATTATTCGATGGAACTGCTGTGTTTCATGAGGCTTCGAGGAAATATAAAGTTGAGTATCATCAGCATAACAGTGAAAGCTAACTCCGTGTCGCTTTATTATATCTCCTAGAGGTAGCATGTATAATGCGAAGAGCAGAGGCCCTAAGACTGAGCCCTGTGGTACACCGTACTGGACTTGCGATTTGCGTGACACCTCATTGTTTATTGCTACAAATTGAAAACGGTCGGATAAATAAGATTTAAACCATTTCAAAGCTATTCCCTTAATGCCGACATAATTTTCGAGTCTATGTAGGAGTGTGCTGTGGTCAATGGTATCGAATGCAGCACTAAGGTCTAGCAGCACCAATAACGAGATACAACCTCGGTCAGACGCCAATAGCAGATCATTTGTAACTCTGATCAAAGCAGTCTCTGTACTGTGACATGCTCTAAATCCAGACTGGAATTCTTCATTGATGTCATTCCTTTGGAGGAAGGAGCATAATTGAGTTGAAACTACTTTTTCCAGAATTTTAGATATGAAAGGTAGATTCGATATAGGCCTGTAGTTCCTTAGTTCTCTAGGGTCGAGTTGGGGTTTTTTGACAAGGGGCCTTATAACAGCCACCTTATATGCTTTAGGCACATGTCCTAATGTCAGAGATGAGTTAATAATACCAAGAAGAGGATCTATAATTTCTGGGAGCATCTCTTTCAGTAGATTTGTAGGTATAGGGTCTAGTATGCATGTTGTTGATTTAGATGATCTAATAATTTTAGACAGCTCATCTTGATCTACGGTATAAAATAATTGCATTTTCTCCTTAAGGGCGCTGTAGTTAGTTTGTTCAGCGGGTTTCACTTCTGATTGCATTGTTATAATTTTTTCTCTAATATCTTGGATTTTATATGTGAAGTAGTTCATAAATTCATCACTGCTATGCTGATATACAGGATCAGAAGTCACTGACGATTTATTTTTTGTTAATTTAGCCACCGTGTTAAATAAAAACCTAGGATTGTGCTGGTTTTCTTCTATTAGTGATGAAAAGTAGGCGGATCTAGAAGTTATTAGGGCTTTCCTGTATTTTCGAATACTATCCTTCCATGCTGTACGAAATACCTCTAATTTAGTTTTCTTAAAGTTGCGCTCCATTTTTCGGGCCGCTTTCTTTAGAGCCTGAGTGTGTTCATTATACCACGGTGTGGGGCTGCCATTTTTAATCTTCTTTAAACGTAGTGGAGCAACTTTGTCTAGCGTTACCGAGAAGGTGGAATTAAAATTTTCAGTGGTAATGTCAAGATCTTCAACGTTATTTCTCATGATTTGAGACAATTCGGGCAGATTATCGAGAAACGCATCTTTGGTAGTTGAAGTTATTGTTCTACCATATTTGTAACAATGAGTTTTATTTGCAGCCGTAGGCCAGTGAAGCAAACATAATACCAGATAATGATCCGAAATGTCTTCACTCTGCTGAAGGATTTTAACGTCGTCCACATTTATACCGTAAGACAGTATTAAATCTAAAGTATGATTACGAAGGTGAGTGGGTCCTGACACATGTTGACTAATGCCCATGGAGTTAAGAGTGTCTTTGAAAGCCATTCCTAAGGCATCTGTAACGTTATCTACGTGGATGTTAAAGTCACCAACGACAAGGAGTCTATCTGCGGCCAGTACTAGTTCTGATAAGAACCCACCAAATTCTTTAATAAAATCTGTGTGGTGCCCTGGAGGCCTATATACAATAGCTAGAATCAATTTAAAAAGTGTTTTATCTTTAGTATTAGGTGTTGAAACATGAAGAACCATGACTTCAAAAGAATTATATTTAGAGTTCGACTTCTGGGAAATGCTAAGAGAGTTATTGTAAAGTGCTGCGACACCTCCCCCTCTGCCTTTTAGACGAGGCTCGTGTTTATAATAATAATCTTGGGGGACAGATTCATTTAAAGCAATATAATCATCTGGTTTTAGCCATGTTTCTGTCAAACAGAGCATGTCTATTTTATGATCTGTTATCATATCGTTAACAAAAAGTGCTTTATTAGAGAGAGATCTAATATTTAGCAATCCGAGTCGTAACAGTTGATTATCTGTATTTTGTTCATGTTTAGTTTGTTTAACGTTTATTAAATTACTTTCAAGAGGTTTACGCATTATTTTATGTTTGCTAATCCGGGGGACAGACACAGTCTCTATTTTGTGATGTTTGGGAGAACGGATTACTACATGTTGTACATTTTGTGTATTCTGCGACGTGAGACGGCAAGCAGACAGTTGGTTAAGCCATACTGTCTGCTCCCTGACCTGGGCCCCAGCGAGTCAAGTTTTAGCATTAGCATTAAGACTTTTTGCCATATTTCTAGACAGGATGGAAATCCCAGCCCAGGAGGGATGGAGACCATCTCGTTTCAACAGGTCAGGTCTGCCCTCAAAACTCTTCCAGTTATTTATAAAAACTATATCATTCTGCAGGCACCACTCAGACAACCAGCCATTTAGTGATGATAATCTGCTATAAATCTCATCACCACGATAAGCATTGAGGGGGCCAGAGAATATTACAGTGTCTGACATCATGCTTGCGAGCTCACACACCTCTTTAATGTTATCTTTTGTGATCTCCGATTGACGGAGTCGAACATCATTTGTGCCGACGTGAATGACAATCTTACTGAATTTACGATTAGCCTTAGCCAGCACATTTAAATTTGACTTGATGTCAGGCGCTCTGGCTCCCGGTAAACATTGGACTATGGTGGCTGGTGCCTCTATGTTAACGTTCCGAACAATAGAATCACCGATAACTAGGGCACTTTCAGCAGGTTTCTCAGTCGGTGCGTCACTGAGCGGGGCAAACCTGTTCGAGACTGTAATCGGAACGGTCGAGTGATGTTTTGTCCTGCGACTACGCCGTCTCACAGTCACGAAGTTTCCCAGCTGCGGGGGATTTTCAACCGGAACCGAGCTGTGTGCGCTAATGTTGCTCGCATCCAAAGTGTTTTCTATCGTCGTTAAACTCTTACTATCCTCAGATAAAGATTGGATGCGAGACTCTAATTCTAAGATCTTCTCTGTCAGCCTAACTATTTCCCTGCATTTATCGCATATAAAGCCCTCGCAGCTGACAGAGAAGGCTAAGCTAAACATATGACATGAGGTGCAAGTAACAATAATAGGAATAGAAGCCATAACTCACCGGATTTGAAGTGCAATTCCAACTTACCAAGGTTGCTCGATGGATCGTAGTATACTCGCTTAAAAAGAGAAACAGTTAGCACACAAGACAAACCAGAGGCAAGATGATATTCCACAGTGTGAACAGAAAGCAAGCTAACACGCTATTGCTATGCTAACGGCGTTAAGTTAACTATCACTTTTGGTTTAGACTCTTCCAAGTAAATAACAGGAACAGGGTTATTGAGATATCAGGATAAGTTAGCAACGACAATAATAATTAACGAAAATAAAATACACTAATATTAGAGCGAAGTGATAAGAGCACTGATACAAACAAGCTGCCGGCAGCGATGCAGGAAACAGGAAGCAATGCAGGAAACAGGATCAAGCAGGTTAGCGAGTTTTTATAATAAACAGCAACGTTTAATAATTGTTTCTTTTAATGATACTGATATATTCATATAACATTATAAAATTGAAATATTTGCAACATCAAAGAATAACATGGTCTTATCATCATATTGTCAAGCTATTTGTTTCTGTTAATAACATATTAGATTTCTCTGAAAATAAATATAAAAAATAATGAATACAATAACTAAGCATTTTCTTGCTATTCCAAATAAGATTCATTTGGTAAATTTTGGCGTTTGAAAAGTTTGTTTGTATATTTCCTTTATAAATACCCAGGAATAGACAGAGTTCCAAGCTTAACTTTCAGTCAAATACTTGTTGTGTTCCAAACCGTGTGATGTCCACGTCACTGAAACGGGGCCACATTTTACAAAACCTCAGACTGCCATGATCTCCATTTAACCGGACTTTGCTTCTCAGTGCTTAGCAGCACAACAAGGCTTTCCTTTCTCTCCCGTGAGTGGAGTCCGCCTGGCTAATGTTGGAGGAGCGTTTGTGAGCCAAGGGTCCTGCAGACACTGCTGACTTCAAAGCCGTAACCTCTAAAGTCTTCAAAGTCTCTCTGCAGCTCCACAATAAATCAAATAAACCATTCACTGGGTGTTTGGGGGGGGGGGGGGCAGAGGGGGTGAGCCCTAATGCATGCAGCAACTGAGAAAACAAGCACGTGCAGTAGGGAATAGAAATAAAGAGACAAACCTGTGAAAGTAAGAAAGTTTAAAAGAAAATGATGTAAGAAAGAGTGAGGCATGAGAGAAGCAGAAATGAAAGATTGCTGAGAAAATTTAACCATTATAGGGAAAAACATGAAGATCCCTTCAATATCAGCTGTTTCCCAGGGACAGTGAGATGGAAAACTATTGGGAGTTGTCATAAGGTTGATACACATGTAAACACCCACAGACAGTAGCCTTTTACATATTGCCAACAAAACTCTTAAGTTTTAATATGATTTGCTGACTTTGCAAAACTTTCCCAAAGGCATGTAAGGCCATTTGGTCAAAGTTCATGCTGTGTAAAACTTAAATCTAACAGGCTTCTTTGAGCTATGATAGAATAGCCTTTGAGTTCAGTTCGACAAATGTGAATTCTACGGGTACTCATCAAAGACCAATATGCGCAGGAGTTGAACCACAGCAACTAGGCTTTTGGAGGTTAAGAAAGGACATCACAGCAAGAGGTATAGCTTCCCGCTGAGCATGCTGGGGAATGCAAGGTATTTCTCATCTTCAAGAAAATGCAGGAATGCAAAGGGAGCTGACTTTACAAAGATAACATCGACCTCATATTGTCATGGATTGTCACAGGAAAGACTGACGGCAGTAAGTACAAAACAAAAACTCTCTAATGATATCCCTGGAGGGTATAACATTTACTTTACTTATACAGATATTACAATTACCAATACATTTACGTTAATCAGAACATTTAAGACGAGACAAAGAACATGAGAACAGGCAGAGAATATATAGTGTCCAGTGATGAGGCTGAAGATGTGCAGGTGCGATGATTACAAACACGGGACAGGTGCGTGATGGGAAATGCAGTCCTTGGGGAAAACACAGGAGAAACAGGCATGGGAATAGACGAGACTGTGACACATATCTTGTTAGTGGAGATGTGAGATTATAACCCTGTCAACCTCCTAATCCTCAGGCTGGCTCTCTTGATGCCATTTATCAAATGCTGGATGTGGTACTCATAATGACTTTTTGTTTGATGGATGGATGTGAGTGACCTTTTTCAGGTTGTAGAATAACACAAACTGTGAATTTCTATACCAGACACACAGTGGCGAGCAAACGAAAAGCAAAGAATCTAGAGTGATTTACATGGATTGCAAAAGTGGTTGGAAGCGAGCCCCTCCGTTGGGACCTCCACCCTTCATTGGTTCAGCCTTTTTTCACACATGTTCCATAGTTTTATAGTTCAGGGAAAGATTGAGGCCAACTTCTGCAATGCATCACAACAGGTGGTTGTTCATATCCTTGCCTCTCTAACTTCATAAAGAATTTTTAAACAAACACAGACACTTGAAGCCATTCAAGTCTCTCTTTGATGCGCTTAGAATGTGGGTTAACACCCTTTGGAGTTGTTTCAAGACTGACTAATGCTCAGAAATGACTCCGGTTAGGTTTAAATTTGCAGTGAGGATATACTTAATGGTGTGTATAGGATTGTAATGAGGAAGGCGGGACGAGAGCCGTGAGGGGACGGTGCGAGGCCGGTGACGCGAGTGATAATGAGTGTCAGCTGCGCGTTGCACCGGTCTCGCATCTCTCAAGGAGGAGCGGAAGCAGAAAAGGATGAGCGACAGGAGTGTACGACGAGAGAGGACCAGGCCTGGACATTATGTTAAGTTTTATTTATGTTTTATTTACGCTTTGTTGTTGGTTTATTTTATTAAAAGTTTATTTAACGTTCGCCAGTTCCCACCTCCTTCCTTCCTATTCTTGCAATGTATTACAGGGATTAATAGGGCATTTTAAATGTGTTTCGAAATTGTTATACATATTTAAACTTTTCATCATTACTTATCGTCATTTCATTTAAAATAGTATGACATCTCACAAAATTGAAAATTGAAATATTACTATAATTGAAAAAACATATTGAAGAATATGCTGACCAGCCATTTCAATATAATGCAAGTCAATGGGCACTGGGTCTATTATAATAACAATGGAAGTGGTTTTATTACTTTTTATGAATTAATTTATAAGTGTTTTACAATTCATGTGAATTCATATGTGAGTTATGATTATATTGAAAATATATACCTGATTAGACATAATGTCAAAACACGGGAAGGTATCCAGCTATGTACGTTTTTGCAAGTCTCCCAGACAATGATGAACTGTGGATGTAATGGTCAAATTCTGTCTTGCTCTTCAATGCAAGCTAAAGAGGCGACCCAGGACATGAAAGCTCTTCTTTCCTTCAGCCCAAACTGTCAGAACTTTCACTGAACAGGCATCACAGCCGCGATCTTTGGCTTCTCTCCAAACAACCAATAACATGTCCTACCCATCGAGCTTCCCTAGTCTCTGTTATTTATGTATCAAATATATCACTGAGCAACACATAATAGCCTTCATTACAGTGAAGAAGAGTACTAAACCTACTTGTAAGACTTTGATAAACAGCCAAAGTAAATGAGAAACCAAAATAATGTGCAATGTTATTGTTCAGCTATAATAAGTTTAACACTGAAATCTGTAGATATGACATAATTTGGACGATTTTCTCAAGTTAAATTTTGTTTCGCATTATGAGAACCAAACATACATTAAACTATGAAACAAGAATTCAAGGTTCAGGAAGTCCACACTGAACACTTTTTGCTTCTCACTGGTGTATATTGCACACACAGAAAATAATGGTCAGTAGTTTTATTCTCTGGCTTTGTTTAACTTGTATTTCACATTTAATGAAATCACGTGAACAAGATACTGTCTTGATACTTTAAACAGTGAAATTACATCTTTTAAATAAGTAAATCAAAATTTCATAAAAAAATGGAATATGCACATCCACATATATGGCACAGTATATTTTAAGTGTCTCTAAAATAATCAGTAATTGCCTCAATTACTTTTGGACTGATATCATATTTTTACAGTCCTGTATATACAGCATCATATATCCCCATGTCATTTTTCCCACAATTTTTTCACCCATTACATGCAACATTTAGGGACAGTTTACGCCAGTGCAGAAGCCCCTTTTGGTGTTAAAAAAACTACTTTCAGAATCTACTAAACACACACAGTGACAAATTAGTGTTGAAAAGGCGTGGACACAGTTGATTTTGCTGCTGACCTTATTGCATATGCATTTGTTGGAGTTTCACTTTCAGACGCAAAAATTATAGGAGGAGAGTTAAAATGAATCACGCAACACAGTTTACAAACATTTACGCTCGTCAACTTGTAATGGTATTTGCACCATAATTCAATGGCAAAAAATGGCATGTCTTAAACCCTACACTAATTTGCGCTGCTTTTGGTAGATTGCATTGGTCATTGAGAAATAAAATATTGCAACATTATTTTTATTGTGCATCAATAAAATACCCACAGAAATGTATACTCCCATCTGCACATTTTTGAAATTGTACGCTCATGCTAATTTGCTCTGTTTACTAAATCTGGCCCTTAAGGCCCGGCAGCGTCTTTTCCACCTCAGACGCCTGAAGGACTTTAAACTGCCCTCTCAGGTGCTCAGGACGTTTTACACCTGCACCGTTGACAGGAAGCATCACAGCCTGGTTCGGGAACAGCACCCAGCAGGACAGACGAGCTCTCCAGAGGGGGTGCGATCAGCTGAGCGTTGCATCCGCACTGAGCTTCCTGACTTGCACACCATCAAAGTCAAAGTCTGCTTTATTGTCAATTCTGCCACATGTACAGTACATACACATAGAGGATTGAAATTGCGTTACTCTCAGACCTATGGTGCATACAAATAACACTACACAGAATAAAAATGTATATATAAAAAAATACACTAGACGGTGCTTGACCAAGGCCAGGAGGATAGTGAAAGACCTCAGCCATCCCGACAATGGACTGTTCTCTCTTTTGCGGTCAGGAAAACGTTTCCGCTCCTTGAAGGCAAATACAGAGAGAATGAGGAGGAGCTTCTTCCCTCAGGCTATCCGGGCCCTCAACCAGAACTCTCCTGCGTAACACACAACTCATACGACAAACAGGACTGTTTTGCACACACATATGCATATATTGCACATCGTACATAATAGTATACTTACATATACAGTATATACGCATATATTGCACAGCACTTGCACTTTACATGCATGGAAACTTCCCACACTCCCCTTACACTATTTATATATAGTTTAACCTTCCCTTCCCTTCCTTCCTATCTCTATTTCTTATTCTATTCTATTTGGACAGTCGAAAAAGCATTTCACTGCATGTCGTACTATGTATGGTTGTGTATGTGACGAATAAACTTTGAACTAATGTGTATTTTAAAATACTTAAGTTTCAAGCATGATTTAAAAAAAATCAAATATAGGCTTATACATGACATTAATTGGAATGCATTTGATCTATGTTTGACCTAAAAGTTTATCTGAGGACCCAAACCACTGTCCGACAGTGTCAAGTATTAAAAATAAAGATTTACCTGCCCCTAAGTGACACACAAAAGCAAAACATATTTGGTCACTTTGCATTTAGAACAGATGGTACCTTCCTGTTAAATGGACAATCTCTTGCCAAAATGATGTGCAAAGTGTACCGGATGATATGTAAATGGTCTCACATTCAGCTAGAACAGTATGTAAGAGGAGCAAATATTGCTAACCACATATGTTTATAGTAGTACAGCTAGTGCTTTGGTTAGCTTCTTCTCAGGAAATTTAACTGGTTGTGATTAATCGCGACACAAAGTGCTCTTTTTGTTAACTGTTAAAAGTGCTCTCTGATGAACCATCTGTATAACACATGTTGAGGGGTGAAAAGCTTGTGATTTTATATAAAACACAGCAGTACCCATGCTAAAGCTTTTAACATTCTTCTTCAGCCTGCCATTATATGTACAGTATTAAAAAGATAAAGAGCTGTAAGGGCTGTTAAGAGGACCAATAAAGATCTGTTTCAAACTGAAGCATGGGCATAACAGAGATTTATCTGTAACTATGGGATGAGTTGTTGTGTCAAAGCTGGTTTGTATAAAAACCAGGACACTGCGAATGATTTGGGTTGCTTTGATCTGACCTTGATTCTGTGAGTGAACACAAAGGGATGCACGTCTGGAATGTCAATATGTCGCAAAAGAAATCTCATGAGAATTCCAAGGACAACAGGACAAAATAGATCCAGATTTCATGGATTCATCTCCAGTCTGAGATGTTAGAGATTTCAATTGCCAAAATTTTAGAAAAATATCAAGTGGTGTCACCATTAAAACAATTTAGTTTTTCTTTCTCTATGACGTTTAAGTTTATATATTTTTGATGTTGTAACCATACCATAAAAAGGTATGATCTTACAAGGGTCCTTTCTGTAACATAACCTTCTATTTTTTTTACAACAATGAAATAGAAATAGTTTTTGAACAGTTTTTGAAGTCATATTTATAATGCCAGTACTTCCCTGTTTGTTTTATAATAACAAAACTGCATAAACAATCTGGTGCACATTTTTTTACTAAAGGTAAAACAAAAATATAAAAAACGAATACAAAATATAGCTACTTATTAAATATATATAAAATAAAATAATATTGAAGTGTACATAGTAAAGAACATCAAGTCATTCACATAAATTACTTTCTGTATGTCAAAATAAAATATTCAGGTGTTGTTATCGAGCAATACTAAAAAAGCAGATCTTTAGAATCTGGTGTCTACTGCCAACAAGCAGTTTCTCTTCTCACCCTCCAGGATGGATGGAGTCTGAGGTGGGGTGGGGGGTTGTGGTTGGTGGAGGTGGGGGGAGGGGGGTTAATTGGTTCCTGATGTCAAGCTACTCAGCTACTCTGCGTTTTTCTCTAAATAACAGGGCTTTTTTGTTTCGAATAATGGGTTTTTCATCTTTTTCCATTTGTGCCAGTAGAGGGTGAACTAACAAATTCAGGAATCAGTGGTTCACGTTGCTTATGCTTCTGTCTCTGTGTAAATATGGTGTAAAATTCTCTCAAGAAAATGTAACTTTGCAAGCCTGTGCAAAACTCATTGGTGGTTTCCAGAACATTTTTATTGCTATAATTTCATTGCTCTTCCAAGTTGGAAAAAACCCTTACCCTACGTTTGAGTATAGTAATAGCTTTGCTTTCCTCAGTAGGAGACATAATCCACTCTCTGTGTAAACACATCAGCAATACCCTGTCAGTCTAGCACAAAAGCAATCAGTTTAAAAAATCAACATGGAGACAAAAAGTTTATTAGACGGCTGTGTAGCACCTGTTGATGAATTGATTTGTTGATAAAAACCATAGGGATACTTGGGATAATACAGACCAGACCCCGGTTGTCTTTGAAGATCCTGTTTTATGTTTCAGCCTCTTCTGCTTCTTCTTCTATGAAGAGTTGGTAAGGTAATATTGAAGCACCCCAGTTTATGTGAGCCTGCATGGAAGACATTACCTCAAAAATTCCTTTGACTCTGTGAGTAAACTGACAAGATGGTGGGATCCAGGGGTCCAATGGCTTCAAAGGGATTCACCAATCCTCTCATGACCCCCAGGACACACCCACGGTGAAGTATCGTTAACACACAGGGAAAATGTGATTACTGACCTCACAGATTCAATAACAAACATATGTAAAAAACTGGAGGTTCCGTGAGTCACCCAATGGCTTCTTATATCCCTTCATATAGAGAACCTCACATCCTGAAAGGAATGTTCGAATGAAAAGAAGAGAGATGTGATGCCAAATAGCTTTCAGTGAATGGGATATGTTCCATCTGACCCAAAAGTCAAGGATTTTTTCCCTTTCGTGTAATTTTTCTTGTGGATACACCAGCTTTGATGGTTCAGTTCAATGTAGATTTATTTTTACCTATAGCTCTTTGGTTGCAAAGCAGATTTACTGTAGATTTACTAGTACAGCCAGAAATACCTGTCATTCTATTGAAGCATTGTATCTCTATATTCTGGTTCACTAGGTAAATCAGTCTAAAATATGTATTACCAATGAAATAAAGCTATATGCTTTCATAACCAAAAGCCAGGTCAAGAATAAATAATGATAAATTAATAATATTGATGAGATACACTTGTCATGCTGATAAACTTCTCAAAAATAGCATAATCAACTCAATCTATTCTTCAACCCTTTACTGCTTGTTTTAGTTTCTGATGGACAGCGCGAAATCTCTTATGAGTTATGTTTTACTAGCAGAACATCATTTCTTTGTGTCTGACAAACTCATGACAGCATTGTGGGACTTGTCTCATTAGTTTTGTTTATGGCCAAGTTCTTTGGCAATGTGTGTTTACTACAGATTCCAGTAAAACATTTTCCAATCTAAGATGTCTTCATCTTCGTCCAATCCTGTGTTGCCTGTTAGGAAACTATGACGACACCATAGCTCATTGGCTCTATCTCCAGTTTATTTAATCTCATTCTGACAGCAGCCCGGAAGGTCGCCAACCCCTCCGCCATATGACCTTGTCTTTCCTTTCACCCTCATGTCCTGAACTCTTATTCTAACTCTTCGGCCAGCCAGTTCTGGAAGAAATAAGAGACTCCAGGTCTCCTATAAACTCCCTCCTGTAAACTAGCCTCCCTTCTAAGCTCCAGAAACATGTTTAGAAATGTCCCTACTCCCCCCATAAGAAATATGGAGTAAGAATGTCTTTCAGTTATGACATGCCCCGAGGAATGGAGAAAATGTGATAATGTCGTGCGGATATGATTACAAACAACAAGAAAACGTGTAACTCATCTGTATTTTTGTCTCATTTTCCAGTAAAAATATCTTGAAACATGAAAGAAATTTCAAGATATTAATGCTTGTTTTTTATGTCTTGTTTTAGCGTAAATCTAAGCTAGGATAGAAACAATATAAGACAATTGCCATTTGGGGAAGAATGCAAGACATAGTCTTTAAAAACAAGTTTAACAATACACATTTTTTTACTATTTTTTACAGCATTAACAGGTGAATTACTTGTTTTGCTATAGAAATGCTAATTGTTTACACCGGACAGCATAGGACAGAGCATAACCCTTTTGACATGTTAATGTTTACTAACGCATTGAGCATGCAACTCTAACAATGTTTATTGCAGAAAGACACATTGATCCTATTGGCACAAAACTTGACATTTTATGGAAATCTTGTTAAATCCAGCTTGAATTCAGATGTTACTTCTTGAGATGCTGTTTTCATAAATGTTTCACTTCAAGAAAGCGCATGGTTCAAACTGAACCAAATAAGTTGGAAGCTCCTTCAAACTTATTCTTAATACATCGTTAATTCTTGTTATATCTTAAGATTTATATAGGGTACCGAGGGTAAAATCTATCCTTAAATGTATACCATACGAAAATCGTCCTAAATGCACTGACAATCATTTCTATCCGATCATTCGCTATAAACCCTCAGGCTGTTATCATTACTAGCCTTTACTTACTGAATACTGCCCTTCTTACTGCCTAACTTACTGTTCTCACCTATAACATCGCTAATGGCTAATGTTTCAGATGTGTGTGTACCTCTGAGTGCAGATGAGGAAACATTCGAGCTTCAGTCGGTGCAGTCGGAACTGAAGGCTGTGGAGAAGCAGATCCAGGATTTACTAGAGAAGCAGGCACGGCTGCAAGAACGTAAAATGGTGATCACCCCTCCTCCACTGCCGCCTCCGGTCGAGATCCCGACCAGGAACCGCTTCGCAGCCCTCTGCGAGACGGAATGCAACGCTGTGGTCATTGGAGACTCAATCATCCGGAATGTTCCTCCACTCAAGGTAAGGTGTGCACTCACTATTTTCCTGGCGCCCGTGTTTTTGATGTCTCTGCCCAGGTACCCACAATCCTGAAGGGTGACGTTAACATCGGAGCTGAACGACGCCAGGATGCGGCAATCAGAGATCCTGAAGAGGGACTTCAGGAGTCTGATCGAGATGGTACGCAACGCATCGTCCCACAGCAAGGATCATCGTATCAGGGCCGCTTCCTACCTACCGACAAGGGAATGAAAGGTTCAGTAGAATATTTGCGCTTAATCAATGGTTAATGTCATGGAGTATTGAACAGAAGCTGCTCTTTGTGAATAACTGGGATCTTTACTGGGAGCGGCCTAGGCTTTTCTAACCAACCCCCCCCCCTCGACGGCCTGTACCCCAGCAGCATCGGAATGGATCTTCTGTCTGACAACATCTCAAAGACGCTACGCACCATTTGACTGGTAAGTAAAAACTTTAACCATAGTCTGTATTCCTCCCACTCAATTGTTAAAAATGTTACTGCTTCCAAATGCATAGACACTGTATCTGTTCCCCGTATAATTAAACAAAATAATAGTGTGATGAGGGAGGCGTGACGAGAGCCGTGGGAGGAAGAAGCGAGGCCGGGACACGATTGATAATGAGTGTCAGCTGGGCGTCATTCCGGCCTCGTATCTCTCACAGAGGAGCGGAAGCATAAAATTACGGACGGCAGGAGAATACGGCGAGAGAGGACCGGGCCCGGACATTAGTTAAGTTTTTTTTAAGTTTGTTTATGTTTGTGTGGCCGGCAGTCGTCCGTGAGGGGCTGCCGGCCTGTTTTGCTGTTGTTTATTGTTTATTTGTTTTTGATTAAATGTTTTGAATGTTCGCCGGTTCCCGCCTCCTTCCTTCCGGAATTACTGAACCTTGCTACAAATAGTTTTGGTAAAAGTCAGAGAAAACATCTGATTAAACCTGAAGACAATGTAATAAACGAGCAAAACCAACTCATAAAGTTCGGGCTACTTAATATTAGATCACTAAAGTTATTGTAAATTAAATGATCACAGACAGCAGTTTTGATATACTCTGCCTTACTGATACCTGGCTTAAACCAAATTATTATTTCGGTCTAAATGAATCTACCCTGTCGTGATTCTGCCTCATCTTGTCATGTCTTTCTTGATCTTGTGGCAGAATCACGGCAGGATCCCTTGTTATATGTGGAGAGAAGCAGTTTTGGCTTTCCATATACTCCTTCTCTCCGGTGTCTCGTCATTGGCCCCGCCCCTCTCGTTCCCTTGTTAACTTCTCCTTAGTGTTTGATCCCCATCACCTGCCAGTCACCCTCCCTGTGTTATCATCCCTCGTTTGTATTTCCCTATATATTGACCTTGTGTCTCTTGTCTTGTGCTGATTCGTTTTGTATTCACTGCTGTTCCTAGTCCCTGTGAGTGTTGCATATTCATTGATCCTGTCTTCTTGTGTGTATTTTAGAATTTAGAAGTTTTTTTTATTGCATATTGAAATTTATAGTCTGTTATATTTGACCTGTGCTTCTCTCTCCTTTATCTTAAATGTGTGCTCTCACTGTGTGCGTGTGTGTGCGTGCGTGTGTGTGCGTGCGTGTGTGTGCGTGTGTGTGTGTGTGTGTGTGCGTGCGTGTGTGTGTGTGTGTGTGTGTGTGTGTGTGCGTGCGTGTGTGTGTGTGTGTGTGTGTGTGTGTGTGTGTGTGTGTGTGTGTGTGCGTGCGTGTGTGTGCGCGCGCGTGTGTGTGTGCGCGTACTTGTCTGTGTACGTGTGCGCATCCGTGTGCATATTGTGTGTGTGGAGTGTTTGGAATGTGGGTATGTCTGTCTTCTTTGTTTTCACCTTTTTCTTGTTTTTGCAGGTACAACTTTAATTGGTTTGCTTATAGTCAATATGTCTTATGTACAGCTGCTTTGTTACAATGAAAATTTTAAAAAGCGCTATATAAATAAAGTTGAGTAGAGTAGAGTATTTAGTGTAGTCCTGTCTTAGTTTTATATAGTATGTTTGAATACCCTGTCCGCTTGTTTTGTCCCCCACGTGGGAAGTTTTTGGTTTATATTTTTATGTATTGTTAGCTTTGTTCCCATTTTGTCTCCCCATCATGGGTGTTTGATTTGTGTTTTTGATTAAAAGTCTTTTGTTTTCCGTCCACCGTTGTCTGCACCTGGGTCCTCATTTCCACGATCATGACACTACCCCACCAAGCTACTGTTATATGCATGAGCCACGTCCAGTTGGTCGAGGTCTGTAGACACTTTCTTACTGTAACTCAGAGAACAGGGCATAAATTTAACTCATTTGAAGTGCTTGCACTGAACTAATTGTTCTAAACAAAAGTAAAAAACCATTGCTTTCTCTCACATTTGGCTATGTGTATAGAACCCGTGGGCCCTACAATGATTTACTGAAAGAGTTTGTGGACTTCTTATCGGACCTCTTGGTAAATGTTGATAAAGTACTGATTGTCTGAGATTTTAATATCCACGTAGATGCAAATGATGCATTAGCAGTGGCATTTACGGAGCTACTACATTCTTTTGGAGTAGTACAATACATCAATAGACACCCTCATCGTTTTAATCATACACTAGACTTGATTATATCTCACAAAGCCGATCTAACCAATATAGATATTATACATCAAAGCAACGATGTCACCTATCACCATCTTATAACATGTGCAATGCGCACTGCAGAAATCAGCTGCATAACTCGTCATCGACAAGGTAGAAAAATTACCTCGATTACTAAAGATAGTTTCGCAAATAACTTACCAGATCTGACTCATTTAAAAGCCATACCAAATAAACACAGAATCGCTCAATGATATGACCAGCAACATGGGCACTATTCTCTCTAACACATTAGAAACTGTCGCACCTATGAAGTCAAAAAAGATTAATGAGAAACACGTAAACTGGAGCACAAATGGAAACTAACCCAATTAGAGGTCTTTAAAATTGCGTGGAAAGAGAGTGCAAACTGTTATAAAAAGGCACTAAAAGCGGTAAAGGCTGAGCACCTCCGAAACCTCATATAAACGAACAAAAACAATACAAGGTTTTTATTTAGTACAGTTGCCAAATTAACAAATAAACAGACGTAACCTGACCTGGATATTCCACCGCACCTTAGTAGCAATGAATTCACAAATTTTTTTACGGAGAAAATCGAAAACATTTGAGACAAAATAGTTCAAACTAAACCTCCAAGTCTGCCCTATGAATTAGCATCAACCATCGCCCCACAAGAAAAGCTACAGTGTTTTTCACATATAAAACAGGAAGATTTAATTAAACTTATTGCAACATCTAAACCTACAACATGCTTATTAGACCCTATTCCAACCAAATTATTAAAAGAGTTACTACCTGTTGCAATTGAGCCCATTCATGACATTACAAACTCGTCAATTAATCTAGGCCATGTCCCAGGACTTTTTAAGATGGCCGTCCTTAAACCTCTTTTCAAGAAACCAAACTTAGGCCCCAGTGAATTAGGAAACTATATACTACCTTACCTTCAGTCGGGCTTTAGACCGCATCATAGCACTCAACCTGTGCTCGTTAAAATTACAAACGACCTGCTCATATCATCAGTTAAAGGCAACATCTCACTCCTAGTCTAGCTTGACCTTAGTGCTGCGTTCGATACTGTAGACCATAACATACTTTTAGATTGCCTACGCAGTTATACCGGTATTCAGGGACAGGCACTACAATGGTACAGGTCTTATCTGACAGATATCAGTTTGTCCATTTAAATGGAGAACCGTCAAATCTAACGCATGTAAATTATGGATTACCTCAGGGAGCGGTTTTAGGACCCTTGCTATTCTCCATATACATGCTGCCGCTTGGCAACATTATTAGGAAACATGAAATTAGCTTCCACTGTTATATACATGATACTCAGCTATATATCTCATCAAGACCAGATGATTCCTTTCAGCTTTCCAAATTGTCAGAGCGCATCCAAGACATAATACATTGGATGATTAGTAATTTCCTCCTTTTAAAGGTGCGATGAAATGGTGTTGTTTATTGTTTTATACTGTTGTACGAGGTCTACTTATGACGTTTGTGTGATTTTTACATTCAAAATCAATAAGTAATAGGCTATTTTCTACCCAGGTTTTGAGGCCAGCTCTGCAAACGTTCGGTTTTAATGGGCGTGCCGCATTGAAGAGACTTGGAAGTAAACGCCCACTGCTTTGATTGGATAGCAGTTTGCGTAGTTGGAGCCTTCAGTGAATTTGGTTCGAGACGTAACGTTAGGTTACACATAGCACCATTCACAGTTTTCGCAGAGCATTAGTATTATCTGGAGACCTCCTGTGATTTATAAATTACCTCCCGACATCAGTATTTCATGTGATGCATTCGCGGATGTGATGGCAAGGCTTTGCGTATAGTTTGTATAGCCTATACTTGTATTGCGTTTAATGATATATTACCGTACCTGTCAACATTTGAAACCCGTGATCGCGAACTCGACAAAATATCACCGCAATCGCGGGTATCAAATGTTACGAGAGTTACAGGAGACTCCCGGTAACTTATGGATATCACCCAGCACTCGAAATAATACCAAGAAACTTCAAACAGCCACCATTATTCGCAAACGGTGGATAAAACCTTGAAAAATGATATATGAGCCCGCAAAATCACAGAGATCCCGATTCGCACGGGCTTCAGATCACAGACAACCTCTGCATAGATCACGCGATCAATAACAAAGCAATAGTGATGCATAGTACAAAAATGTTTTACTCATAAGATTGCTGCGCCATTCCTATCAGATCCAATATGGATGGCACAGCACTGCTTTTTAATTTTTTAGTCTCTCTACAAATCCAGTGCCTTGTTCACATAGAATCTTCGGAGAAATTAAACGAACAAATGCTCCATGTTTTTCCCACATGAGCTGGAACGTATTTTAAAAAAAAAATTAACCCCGCATTCCTAATATCAGAATCCGAAGGAAGGTTATGCAGCGACTGTATTTTTCCACAACCAGGGATGGCACAATATTTAGCTATCTTTAACGACATGTTTGTTTATTGCTTGCTCGCTCTATCTGGTTCCGCACCACTGGTTCTGTCCAGTGGGCGGGGCTAGAGAAGTAGTCGTTGATATTTTTCTTTGGAGGCGGTGTTCAACCTATCAATGTCGTCATAGATAAGTGCATTCCAGAACCTGCCATTCGCTGGGCCTGGTGCCAATAACAGATGTAATCTCAGTAACAAGGGCGTTTTCAGTTCTGACACTTACATGATGTTCGCGTGAATACGATTCCCTCTTATATAACAAAAGCTCGGGTTAAAATTGTGATTTTAATTCATGCCTCCTTTAAATTCGAATAAAACAGAAATATTAGTTATTGGACCATAGACACGAAAGAAGAATATTTAGGATTTTAACCTGCAAATTGAAGGCTGCACTGTTACTCCAACAAATACAGTTAAAGACCTAGGCGTTATAAGACAGCAACCTGTCATTTGGAAATCACATCTCAAACTCCAACCAGGTCCAGAAAATACGATTACATAACCCCAATTTTAATAATCCCTTCACTTAAGTATCGTATTGACTTTAAAGTTCTTTTAATTACTTATAAAGTCTTAAACGGTTTATCTCCTACCTACATAACAGAGCTTCTATCACACTACAACCCATTAACCCAACTCTCTAAGATCTCAAAACACCAGACTTTTGATAACACCTAGAATAACTAAATACACCAAAGGGATTAGAGCTTTCTCATGCGTAGCACCTAAACTCTGGAATAGCCTTCCCGATATTATTCGGGGGTCAGACACACTCTCCCAATTTAATTCTAGATTAAAGACACATCTTTCAGCCAAGCATTCACATAATAATATGCTAAATAAATAAAACAATTAATGAACATCAGCTATGCTAATTAGTCTCTTTCTGCCCTCCTCCTCCAGGTGGGGAGAGATTACGCCAGGTCCAGATGAACAACATATGCCAATCCCAAACTAAAGATTACACCGGGTCCAGATGAACATCATATGCCCATCTCAATTACGCCAGCTCCAGTTGAACATCCCGTGCCATCCTCCTGCGAGAGCCTGCGGACTGACCGACCATCCCAGCTCAGGAAATTCCCCCACCCATGAGCAAAGAAGGACTACTTGTTGTCACATTAATGCTAAACAGTATTTACAATACTTAGTGTTTAATGCTAAATTTACATCACATGACAGCAGTTTGAAGTTATACTTCCCTGCTTATAACATTCCTCTGTTGTCTGATATCGGTCACAAAATTAGGCAAAATTAGACCTTAGAGAATTAGAACCGTTTCAACAAATGAAATTTCCTAAATCACAATTAATAAACTCTCCCTGTTATTCGTAAACATTTACTCAGTAACTTTTAATCAAAGTCACTGAGTGCAGCTTTGACACGTCAGAGGGGTCCTGGCCCTCCCGGCTGAGACTGGTTTCTCCAGAGGTTTTTTCTACATTTATTTATCATTGGAGTTTGGCTTCCTCCCCACAGGGCCATGTTGGCTTGCTCACCAAGAGACTGCTATATTAGATTAGTTGAAAGGTTCCGTTAATTCGGTTAACATGCTTTATTAGAATGATCGTTCTTGTTCTACAAACACCATACACTGTGTTTGACCTTTTCTGTGTTTTTCTGTTTTTCTTATTTTCTCATGTAAAGCTGCTTTGGAACAATGCACATTGTGAAAAGCGCTATATAAATAAAATTGAATTGAATTGAACTGAATTGAATTGAAATGAAATGAAATGACATATATCCATCATGTTGTGTAGGTTTCATGGAATTGCGTTGTTTGCGAAACCTATTTTTTAAAATGTACTTATGATTGTCCACGGCACTGTTAAGAGACAATGTCAGAGATTGTTCTTTAGAGAGGGAGTTAGTTTAATGAAAAATGTAGGAAAACTTCAGTAATTTACACAACCTCATGCCACCCCAGATGTATATGCCTTCTTTTCTTCAGTTGAATGAAGTTCTTCTTTATAAAAATATTCATAATAAAAAGTGTGTCCGAGGAAACGATTATTATTTTGAGCATGTTTAGCAAAATGAAGACCAAAACAAACACTAAATTCAAATATGGCTGCACGCAGAGCCTTTGGAGCTGCGGCTAAACAGACAAATTGAAGTAAACTTTTAACACATTTAAAAACGTCATTTAATGAATAAAAAATTTAAGAAATAAAGAATTAAAAGAAGAACTCGAACTTCCTGGAACTATCTGAAGGCTCCATCAATCACATGATGCTCGAAAAATTTGAACTTCCATTGTTGAACTTCCAAATTTGAACTTCCATTGTTGAACTTCCAAATTTGAATTTCCATTCGACTCTCTCTCTCTTTTTATTATTTTTATTATTATAAACATTTATATAGAAAATAATACAGGGGATGCATTTCAATATTATGTAATGACTCTCTCTCTCAACGGCTCTGGCTGCAAGTATAGGTAACTTCAGATCTTATTGGTCTGTATGCGAGAGATTCTACGATTTTTTGCATTTATTTGTCTTTGTTAATGTTAGTTCATGTCAATTCAAATACATGTTAGTTCATGGTGCATTAACAAACGTTAACAATTACAACATTTGATTTAAAAATATGATAGTAAATGCTGAAATCAACAAGAGGTAAGATAATGCTGTAGAAGTATTGCTAATTGTTAGTTCATAGCTAATGCGTGAACTAATGTTAACAAACACATTATTGTAAAGTGTTACCAGAATTTTTGTTTGGGTGAACTATTATTTTAAGGTCAAGACAGGTTAAATGTCAAAATGAGGACATTGCAAAAATCCTTGTTAACATGCATTATTTATATTTATATTTAAAGTGAATGTGTTTGTATAGTTTTATACAACAGCTATTTTTTTCCTTAAGTCTATATACCTGTCGTTTTAATGCTATTATAATTATAACTACAAACAATAAAAACATTTTTTTAATTTAAAATAGAAAAGTGAAGCCGGTAACTTCCAATGGTACGATTTCCCAAACTGTAGCTAAGTGAACCCAGGCACTTTTAGAAAGGTAGTTTTTTCACGGTTTATATAATTCATCTTTGATGCTGAGTGAGATGTGTTTTCAATTACACACACACAACCGCGGACGCATAGAGAGAGAGCGTGTGCGAATGTGACGTCACGTGCGCGCGCACATCTGTCTCTCTCTCTCTCTCTCTCTCTCTCTCTCTCTCTCTCTCTCTCTCTCTCTCTCTCGCTCCTGTGCCTCTCTGGTGGAGATTTTCTCTGATTAACGGGACAGAGGTGAATTATTCCATGTCGTATATGCGCTGAAGCAGGAGGAAATAAAATGAATATGCAACACAGCCGTGGCATAAACAGCGCTAAAAAACAATCTTGCCATCCTTGTTAAACAGACACGTGTGCGTTTCTTTTGAGCTTTTTGGACTTTTTGGATATACGGTTCAGTTTAGGAATAACTTTGTTGGATTTTACAGTCACTACTGCGAGTGAGTATTAAGCTTTATATCTGAAAAATGAATATGAGATGTACTACTTTTTTTTACCGATTATTTATGCATTTTTTTTAAAGCGTCACATTTTCGGTCTGTTAGCTCACAAATGTAGTACTGTAGCCTTAGGGTATGCATTAAGTGATATTACTTAGGTTAGTCTTCTCAGTTTCGGTCTAAAGAGAATGCAACGTTCTTATCTCAAAGACAGTAACGCGTGGCAATGTTCGACAGATGAGGCTGAGGAACTAAAAAGGGTCACTACTTTCAGCATCTCATTACATATCACAGACTTCTCCTATTTCATACTAGTTGTGCTATATCATTTGAATAGTAAATTGGGCTTCAAGGGTTGTTTTGAGTATGTATTTTTGGGTGTATGCATCAGTGCCACACATATCCCAGAATGTGTTCTGAGTTTGCCCCAATTTACACTGATACCTCCCCACTCTTATGGTTTAGCCTAAACACTCAAAGAAAGATGATAACAAGTACCTATCAACAGAGTTTTTATACTGTTTTTCGTACAGAATGTTATGTTGTAACAACCAGTCTGGTCTGTTACAAATTCAGATAGCAGACAAACATTCCTGGCCTGTCTGGCTAGCTCTCAAAAAACACGCCTTGAAAAGCCGTATTCCAATAATGTCAGGATTTAGGTCAAGACTCACCTCAGTGACACTGTTTTAAAATCTTAAAATCCAGTATGCAATAGGGCATAAGAGGTAGGTGTGTTTGGTCTGAGTGCAATGTGTGCTGTGTCATTTCAAGGATTCTTTTTTTATTTCATTGGCCTGAATAATTAATTGGTCACATTACTTACAGGACAGTGACCAATTTGCAAATTCATATCTTTAATTAAATGAATGGTTTATTGCACCATATGTTGCTTTGAATTAGTCTGTCTGTTAAATGCATTTAAAAAAGTTGCTCACACTATTTTTAAAGGACATTACTCAAAGTTTCAAGTAAACTTACAATATATGGGTAGACCCAACATATTTAGTGCCAAGGCTTCAATCAATCCAGTGGTTGGTCTGTTTTGAGCTAGAAACCAGACAGGAAACTCCCCCCTTTTCAAAAAACACATATGGTACTCCATCACCTCCCAGGTCAGGACTGGGTGCAGCTGTGGAGCTATGCAGCCAGTGCTGGTTAGTGCCCTTCCTGCTATGTGTCAAACCTGCCGAGGGAGATATCACACTCTAAAATGTGGTCAGTGGCCTTCAATTCAACACATTGGTGCTTTCTAAAAAAAACTAGTGGGCATGGCGGCTTGATGCAGTAGATGACTGTGTTCTATTGTGTGCTATTTTAATGTCCACCCAGCTAGGGTGTGCATATTATTTTGATATGAGATGTTGGATTGCGGTTTACAATTTTGTAGAATAATGCTTTTACTTCAGCTTCACGTTTGGTAACAATTCAACAATCCTCTCATCGGTTTGTTGTCATATTGGTGTCAAACAGTTATCTATAGATTTCCTGCTGGGGTTTATGGCACCTAATCTGGTTAACTTCAAAGACTTTAAAGATATGGTAGACTTTGTGGTGGGATTTCTTGGTTTATATTGTAGTAGAAAAAAAAACACATTTAGAAGACCCTTTATTGCTATTAGGTTGTTGAATAGTTTTTGCTATTTTCCACCCCGTTCTTATCATTACAGCTCTACAAAATGCTGGACATGTAGTGGCAATGCGCTGGTCTGTTTGGATATTTATTGTATTGAGTTATCTACTTTTATTTGTATTGATGGATTTTAAGGGATTGCGTGCAATTTGAGTTCATTTGTGTTTAGGATATGTGCCTTTTAAATATGTACTGTGTGTTCTTTATTATTATATTTAATAGTTGTTGGGGTGATTAATTGTATTATTAGTTGGGTGTTGGTTTGTTTTATTGTTTGAAATTGTTAAGTGTTTGTAATTGTTAAGTAGGGTTGGGAATCGAAAATCAATTCCAATTTGGAATCGGAATCGAAAGGCTAGGAATCGGATACTTGAGATTAAAATTTGAATTCCTCTTATCAATTCCTGTGTGCATATTTTCAGAAAAGTACATGCGTTGCATGATCTGCTGATATCTCAATAAAAGCCCTTATGAAAATTATCGATATTTTTTACTATAGTAAGCATAGTTTAGCTATAGAATTTGCATTAAAGCACAGGAATCACAAATTAACCATAGTTGCATTATAGTAACTGCAGTTTAACCATGATGTAGTTCAACTATGATAATACAAATTGTAATAAATCAGAAAAGGTGTGTTTCTATGTGTAAATATACACAAAACGGTGCTCATAAATATAATATATATTTTGCAAACAAGTTAATAAGCAGGCTAAATGACCATACAGGTTGATATCTAAATGTTTTACTTCAACTGTGGAATCGAAACTGGGAATCGATAAGAATCGAAATCGATAAGCAGAATCGAGAATTGGAATCGGAATCGATAAAATTGAAACGATTCCCAACCCTATTGTTAAGTGGTAGAGATGTTTGAAATTCCTAAAAAGATGAATAAAGTTTTTTATATTATTATTTAAGTAAAAATTTATCCTAAATTATAATATATAATGATGAAAAAAGAAGCCATATACTTAGCCAGCAGAGATCTTTTTGGCTTGATTACCACATAGCAGCACCATTAGTGTTGTCAAAAATATCGATATTTCGATAAGTATCGATACTGAAGAATCTGAAACGGTTCCAATACCCATGTCCCACGTATCGATATCAGCTGCGCGTTCCCGCTCTCTTTCTCTTTTCCGACAGTGAGTTAACACACTGCACGTGAACGCATAACAACAGAGCCCCGCCTCCTCTCACAGACTTGACTCGTTTGCGGCAGTTAAATAGTGTTAATGTTAGAAAAGATGGCCAGTCTCAGTAACACATCTGGCTGGTGCACGCTCGTTACGCTTCCCGTGTTTACCATAGCGATCCATGTATGTGCGCTGATCAATAATTTTATCCACTCGTTTCATTCGCCCTGGTTATATGTTGTTTATGTTAGTACAGAGTCTCCGCAACAGTTCTCATGTTTAATGCAGCGTTTCTGTCTTTATGTGCGCTCATCAATGATTTCATCCACTCGTCTCGTTCGCTCCGGTTAATTTGATGTTTGAAATAATGCTGGTGCGAGTAAAGTCTCCGCAACAGTTCTCGCGTGTGATACATGTTTGCACTTCCGTGTTTACCATAGCGCTCTATGTGTGTGCGCTGTTCAATGTTTTCATCCACTCGTCTCATTCGCTCCGGTTAAAAGTTGTTAATGTTAGAAAGATGTCCAGAGCGGAGTCTCTGCAACAGTTCTTGCGTTTAAGTTTGCGTTTCTGTCTATATGTGCGCTGATCAATGATTACAGTATGGGCCTATGTGAATAAAAGCCAATTTAGCCAAATAAAAATGTAGGCTATTAACTAACATTAACGAACAATGAATGAGCAATACATTTGTTCAAGTATTTATTAATCTCTTTTAAATGTTAGTTAAAAAATGCAACTATTTATGTAAGCTCCCCTGTTGAAAAATCCAGTATATGCTGGGTAAGGTATGTTTTGATCGATGCTGGTTTGATCTTAAACCAGCTAAGAACCATCTTAAATCAGCTTATGACCATCTTAAACCAGCACATGAACAGTTTAAACCAGCACAAACCAGCAAACCAGCATCAAAACATACCAAACCAGCATAGGCTGGTTTTTTCAACAGGGTCTGGTCTATTAATACTGACAAATACAACTTTGACTTTAAATAGTAAATGTATTTGTAAAATTAACATTAGATTAACAATTAATAAATAATGTAAAAATATATACCTCATTGTCTAGTCTTGTAGAATTTAACTTCAAATAAAAATTAAAAAGGCCTATATTGCTATTGCTTATTAGGGCCTTATTGCTATGGCAGTTTATTCCCCGTGGTATCGAAAATGGTATCGAATATCGATATTTTTTTAGGTATTGAATCGAAGTTAGAAATTCCAGTATCGTGACAACACTACAGCACATGCAGTGATGTAATGTTCAAATGTTGGGGTGTGCCCATACTGTATGTGTTCAAGATTCTCCCATTTGAAATAATCATGACACAACTGTGAACAAAACAGGCCCCATGAAAACTGGAACAAACTAGATTGGAATAGAGCTGAAGAAGACTGCATTGAATAACTCATTGGCCTTTTCCATAAGTTTTGTATTTGTCGTATCTTTCGAATAACACATCAGGTCTACCATAGTTTATAGTTCACATTCTGTGTCAGTAATGTAGATTTGAGGTGCGTAGTTACCCAGTTATTTCCGAAATAAAAGTTGTAAAGTTTTGAATATAACAGTTTGATATAATTGTTAAAGCCAGTTTGCATGTTCTGATAGGCTCAGTTAAAGTATGTTCACAAATTAAACAATGATGTCAGCCTAATAACATTGCTCTCAGGTAAGGTCACGTCATGTTTGGTGTTCTTTAGAAAAGCGAATGAAACAGGAAGTTTGTCTTGTTGCACTGTTGTGTCGGAAGTCATGAGAAATTAGCTGTGATGTGTTTGGGGGCACAACGTGTTATAGTTATATTAGTTTTAAGAAAGAAACTTAACTGAGTATAAAATGTTAAACTATGATTGTTAATAAAGAAACTGAACTAGTATATGACAGTAGTAATAATGTTTACCTAAAATAACAACATTTTAGTTGATGAAATTCTTAAAGTGGGTCAAGGTAGGTTTGTGAATTAGCAGTATGTATCATAAAAACAAAAGAAAAAGACTCATTTTATTGGGTTTGATACATCTGGTGCCACACATTCAATATATTAACATAAAACTGAAAAAAGGGTGACCTTTCCCTTAAAAAGGATGGAAACATTTAGTGTTGTCAAAAGTACCGGTACTTCCGGTCCAAGTCGGTACCTAAAAATAAAAAAGTTGTCGGTACCTCATTTTCATAAGACCCGGTACCACCGATGTACCGGGTCAACCGGGTACTGGTGCTCTGTCTGACAGGTTGTCAGTCGGAAACTTTTCATAGACGCAACAAGACGTGATGAGCGGATAAGCGCGGCTCCGATCCACAAGAGATGCACACAGAAATACTTAAGATTAAAGTCATATCACGAAGAAAACGAACAGAGTTTTGTTGTGAAAGGAGGAAACATCTGGATTTAAGTTAACAAGTTCAAGCGGTAAGTTTCAAATTCTGTTCGCGTTTGCATTATGAATGTTGTATCATATGTTAAATTAAAGGTTACGTTAAAATAAACGTCCCTGTTTTCGTGTTAATTTGTTAGCGCCAATGCTAATCCAGTCAAGTGTCCTTATTAACCATTTAATGCTTTTATAACTGTAATGGGGTAAAATAAATGGGAGGACAGGATGGGGTTTACAGTACCTATTTTATATAGGCCTATCTGCAATCTATGTGCTAGAAAACTAGCATACTAACTGTATGACTAACAATGTGTATGTCTTGGATAGATAACTCTATTAGGTTTAAAAAGCCACATTTAAACTAAAGAAAAATATATCTGTTGCATTTATTATTTTAATATACAGTTACCTTAATGTAAGTAATCTTGTGTAAATGCAGTATAAAAACTGAGGTTTGTTTTAATATTGCATATGCATGTTTGTTCAGTCAGTTGACTTACTGAAGCTTATTCTATTTGTCTTATACAGCAGCAGACTGAGAAGGATGTTCATCAGCATGAAAGACCCCAGTGAGCACACAACCGTTTCGGGAACAATTAACTTGTATACTTCATGTATACAAAATGGCATTGCTTTCTATACATTTATATTAATAATGAGCTTTATTAATAAAATTGTGTTTCAATTAGCATGTACTGGTGTTTTGCTTTGGTACCGAAATTGGTACCGAGAACCGTGGAATTGTACTGGTATTGGTACCGACTACTGAAATTTTGGTACCGTGACAACACTAGAAACATTACACCATTGGTTCAGAGTACAAACTTTTACCAGAAGGTAAAAGTGTGACCCTCTCTCAACAAAATATGAGCATTCTAAACAGGATTTTCAGGAGAGCTCATTTGTACCAATTGTATTTAAAGATTTGTAAAATAAAGAATATTCTTAACTAAGGAGCACAATATCTGGACCTGAGTTTAGTAAAAAACCTAGTCTGTATTAGGGATGGGCGATATGGCCCTAAAACTATATCACGATAATTCCTGGTATTTCTTGCGATAGCGATAAAAATGACGATATATCCATAACGCCATCCACTGCTGTATTTTGCGTCAAGTGATAGTAGCTGCATGTAGTCTAAGCCCTCAGAAAAACAAATATTATCAAAAAGTAAAACTTACCCCAAATCAAACAGCTCCTAAAATATACCTATAGTATTTTTGTAAATATAAAATATAATAGTGAGATTCGACTTCAAAAGGTTGTAGTAAAGAAAAGTTAAATGAACTAAAGCTCAATAAACACATCATGTCATACCTAAAACTGTATATATTCTATTGTTGGGTGGAAACGATCGATCGCATCACGCTGTCAATCACTCTCTCTTGAACTGTGTGAACCTTCTCTTCTCACAGCAACATACACTGAATCTGTCTATGACTCGCGCTACAGAAAGAGAACAGAAAAATGCGGATAAAAGAAATCTAATTAAATAATCCATGCTTTTATACGCTCATAAACGTATTTAAAATAACGTAATACAAACTCGCATGTGTACTGTATGTGAACAGGCAGCAGTGCTGTGAGCGCTGTGTCGAAAGCACGGGACGCTCCGTTCATCCTGTATATAACAGGCAAGAAATCGTATTAAACAATTTGCGCACGCGCGCATAACATCTAACGAATGTTTAAATAAATACGTTCAGCCAAACTAAATGTTGTGGTGTAACGTATTATGACTATCAACGAATACTTAAACGAATTAAATAAAACGAAAGTGAAACTAAACATTAACTCGGATGCATCTACAGTGCCAACCTAAACGAGATTTAGAGCTCGTCTTTTAGTGCAATCTCTTTCTCAGCTTCACGTCCGCCCTCCGCTATACCCGTTTTCTCTTCACATATGAGCTGTGAATGGGTCTCACAAAGAAATACGTCATCAACTAGAATTTATCGTTTATATCGCGGGAAGACTAATTCCTATCGTGTGGAGAATTTCTACCGGTATATCGCAAACGATATAATATCGCCCATCCCTAGCTGTATCTAAGTAAATATGACTAGAGAAAGACTCCATGTTTGTTCTCACCTGTTAAACATTGTGAGCGTTTTATAATAATAAGCCACCATCATTCAGAAGTCATTTGATCTAATGATTGTTTCACAAGGTCCTCTTCATGTTCACTGTAAACCCGAATAAGTTGGAAAAAGGTAATCAGTTACATCAAATCTTTTGAGTTATGATGTTCCCAATTTTAAGGAAGCAGAACTATCAAGTTTTGAGTTTGTACTCATGCGTGTTATTTCCTTTTAATTTTGAACATTTAGTGAGGTAACTCCTTTTTTATTTAAAGTTAAACAAATTAAATTATTAAGACAATTTAAACATTTCAGCTATATCAACAATTAACAAACTGCCTTCATTGAGAGTGATGCAACACACACTCACGCAAAGCATGTTGGGAACTGAAAATCATTCCCAACAAATCGTGTTGAATTAACTTGTTTAAATTAAGTTAAACTAACTCAAATGTATGGATTAGTTACAGGAACTCAATGTTTATAGAAATTAAGTTTACACTACTTTAACGATTTAATTACTTTGAACATTCGGGTTTACAGTGTGATATGTTAGCAGTATTTAGGACATTGAAGAATATGTTAGTTGTGTTACAATAATGTCACGGTTCTCAGGGTGAGACACAGAGACAAGGACAGAGGACCCAAATGCAGACAGCGGGTAAGGGGTTAACACAAACTTTAATAATAACTAAAAATACAAAACAAGGACCCACGTGGGGGAACATAACAAAACATAGCAACACGGACAGGAACTAACTAGACTGAAAATAATAACATTTGACATGAACACTGTAAACTAAACTAACTACACAACGAGAACTCACCACAAAGACAAACACGACGCAACAGAACAATGATCAGCACGAGACAGAAGACACAAGGGCATTATAAAGGGGACAAATCAAGAGGAAGCAGGTGCGGGGCATGAACTAATTAACAAACAATAACGAGGAGACGAAAGGGTGGGAACAGAGACGCCACACCGGAGAGTGGAAGACCAACAGGGACAAAACGTCACTCTCCACATAAAACAAGAGGTTCTATCATGGTTCTGCCACTAGGTCAAGAGAAGCAAGACAAGGTGGGGCAGAACCATGACAGAAGCCCCTCCTTAAGGAGCAGCATCCTGTTATCTCCTCAAGGAACAAACAAGACTAGACAGACTGTGACAAAAAAACTATACAAAACATGACCAAAAACGTGATACATAG